>NC_043761.1:1278018-1315518 GCF_902148845.1 Salarias fasciatus | reverse complement strand
TGAACGAGGGTCATGGCCAACCAGGGTGAGGCCGCACGCCGGCGCCCGCGGGCCTTCCCGGTTTCGGCTTGCGTTGACCCCCGGCGCGTGTGTTCCCAGGGGCGGAGAACATCGAGCGCGTGGTCTTCACCATCATCCAGGGCGCCGTGGACTTCCCCGACCCGTGGCCCAGAAGACCTGCTTCATCATCCTCAACCCGGCTGGTGGAGCTGTGGGGCGGCAAGGACGGCATGGTGGGCTTCCTCCCGACTTCATCTACAAGAACATCGTCCCCGCCTGCTTCCTGGCGCCGCTGAAGACGACCTTCGACCTCAGCGACGCCCAAACCGTGCTGGTACTGCCTGGAGGACGAGGCTGCGGCGGCGCAGGAGCGCCGGCTGCCGCTGTATCTCACTGTGTGGTGTGTGTGTGTGTGTGGTGTGTTGCAGACGCTGTCAGAATGCACGCTCACCTTGAAGATGATTCATCTCAACGTGTAAAATCTCACTTCCTGTTTCCAGTGAAACTGTTTAATGTTATTGTATAAACTCTAATTTAACTCTCTCTCTCTCTCTCTCTCTCTCTCTCTCTCTCTCTCTCTCTCCCCCTCCTCCCCCTCCCCCTCTCTCCCCTCTCTCTCTCCTCGCCCTCGCGCTCCTCCCCTCTCCTCTCCTCTCTCCCCGCTCCCCCCTCTCGCTCTCCATCTCTCTGTCTCTCCCCCCCCTCTCTCCCTCCCTCTCTCTCTCTCTCCCTCCCCCCTCTCTCCCCCTCCCTCTCTCCCTCTCTCTCTCTCTCTCCTCTCCCTCTCCCCCTCCCTCTCTCCCTCCCCCTCTCTCCTCTCTCTCTCCCTCCCCCCCTCTCTCCCCCGCTCTCTCCCTCCCTCTCTCTCTCTCTCCCTCTCCCTCCCTCCCCCCTCTCTCTCCCCCCCTCTCTCTCTCCCTCTCTCTCTCTCTCCCCCTCTCTCCCCCCTCTCTTTCCCCCCTCTCTCCCTCCTCTCCTCCCTCTCTCTCTCTCCATCTTGCTCTCCCTCTCTCTCTCTCTCTCTCCCCCCCCTCTCTCTCTCCCTCTCTCTCTCTCTCTCTCCCTCTCTCTCTCCCCCTCTCTCCCCCTCTCTTTCTCTCCCTCCCCCTCTCCTCCTCTCGCTCTTCTCTCTCTCCCCTCCCTCCCTCCTCTCCCTCTCTCTCACTCTCTCTCTCCCCTCTCTCTCCCCCGCTCTCTCTCTCCCTCTCGCTCTCTCCCTCTCTCTCTCTCTCTCCCCCCCTCTCTCCTCCCCTCTCTCTCCGCTCTCCCTCCCCCCTCTCTCTCCATCTTGCTCTCCCCTCCCTCACTCTCTCCCCCCTCTCTCTCTCCTCTCTCTCTCTCTCTCTCTCTCTCTCTCTCTCTCCCCCCTCTCCCTCCCTCTCTCTCCCCCTCCCTCCCTCCCTCTCTCTCTCCTCTCTCTCCCCTCTCTCTCCCCCTCCCTCCCTCCCTCCTCTCTCCCCCCCTCTCTCTCCTCCCTCCTCTCCTCTCCTCCCCTCCCCTCCCCCCCCTCCCCTCTCCCCCCTCTCTCCCCCCCTCTCCTCTCTCTCTCCTCTCTCTCTCTCCCTCTCCTCCTCCCCCTCCCCTCCCTCTCTCCTCTCTCCCCCCCTCCCCCCTCCCTCCCTCCCCTCTCTCTCCCCGCCCTCCCTCTCTCTCCCCCCGCTCTCTCCCTCCCTCTCTCTCTCTCTCTCCCCCCTCTCTCCCTCTCTCTCTCTCTCTCACTCTCCCCCTCCCTCTCTCTCCTCCCCCCCCTCTCCCTCCCTCCCTCTCTCCCTCCCTCTCTCTCCCTCTCTCTCTCTCCCCTCTCTCCCCTCCCCCCCCCCCCCCCCAGGGTGCGGATTGCTGCAGTTCTTGCAGCAGGAATATTTACCGTCTCTTCAGGTTTCTCCTGAAATCTCTCAGGTCAGATTTATCTTTTATTCTACAAACATTCACCTTCATTTTTTTTTGATCAGCTGATTTTCATCACACCAGTTTAACAGTGTGGCGTTTCAGGGCCTGTGGGATTTCTGATGGTTTCCTTTGAAGGATCGTTTGTCTGAAGTGTTAAACTGTTTGGTTTCCAGGAGTTGTGTCAAGTCCTCCAGCAGCCGGACGTCAAGGTTTTTAAAGAACTACATGAAGGTTTGGAGTCTTCTCTGTCCGGTGTTTTTTCCGTTGTCCTGCTCCTGTCGTCTGATTGGTCCTGTCTCCTCCGGTGTCTGCAGGCGTTCTTCCAGCGAGCGAAGCTTTAGTTCCCGAAACCCAACCGGAGGTTTCTCCTCCCACCTCCTGAACTCTTGAACCTGAAACTGAATAACTGGAACTTACGTGGGAGCTGTCCGCACCTGAACGCATCGCCGGAGAGCACCGGCCAATCACATCGCTGCTCCGCTGACAGGAGGCGGGGCTGAACGAGGAGCAGACCCATCTCTGACCGGAGAGACTCTGAAGGGCTGAAACTTTATTTTTCCACGTTTTTTCTCTTCTTGGTTTCCTTTTTTTAACGTGCCGAGCAGCGATTGGTCGGTTCCCGGGCGCCGTCGGCTCGTTGTGCTCTGATTGGTCGAGGACGGCAGGTGAGTCTGAGATGGAGACGAAGTATCAGGAACAAAGTGTAAATAAGAGAATACGGTGTTAAAATGTGTAAATATGCGAATGAAAACGCCTTTAGGTTTTAGTTTTTTTTAAATTTTCCTTTGCCTTCGTACGGAAGCCCGTCGGTGCCAAAAAGCAGAAAAACCTCCGGCGCCGTGATCGAACACCAAACAGAATCTGACGCCTGAGTTTTGGAGCTCAGAAGTGTTTGAATGAATTGAAGCCGAACACTTCGAGTTTGTTTGATTTAGTTTGTCAGAAACTGAAGTTAAAGTTCGGAGAAGTTGATTCTTTGACTTAATTACTCCTCAAACATTTTCAGCTTTTCTTCAGTTTCTGGATCCCAGTTTTCTTCTCATTTAAGTCATAAATTAAAAGAAACATCTCGTTTTATTAATCTTATTTAGATTTCTGATTTATTTTCCGAATAAAACTTGAACAGTATCTGTAATTTTGCCAAACATTAAAAAAAAGATGTACTGTTTAATATTTCCTGTCGTTCTCATTTTCTGTTTTCAATTTTTTTTAATTCTGAGATTCAGAAACAGGTCAATTTGTAATTTTGAATTCATGATCTAAACATTTCAGATTTTCATTTTTTTGGGAGAATTTTGAGCTTGTGAGAAAGTAAAGACTTGCAGTGTTTTTTATTTATATCGTTGTATAAACCTTCCAAATGTTTTGCTTCTGCGTTGATTTTTATTAAGTAGACTGTTATAGCTTTAATGAAACAAAGAAAAATCGTTCAATCTTTATCTTTATACGTATTAAAGTCATTTTTTACTTAATGGACTTTTCTCAGACGTCCTCTTTCATTTTATTTCTCTGTTTTGGCGCTGATGGGCTTCCGTATGAATCCAGAGCGGCTGATAGGAATCAGAACCTGCCGGGTTCTGTGCGACGGCCACAGATCCACTTTCCCCGACAGTTCCGGAGATTTTCCAGGAAAGTTGCCTTGAATTGAGGGAAGTGCCGCGACACTTTGTTTAAGTGAAAATGGAGAAAAAGAAAAAAAGAATTGCTTCAGATTTTTGTTGGAAATCATCAAATTCCCTTAAAACTGAAAACGTTTTTCTTTCCGAAGCCCTGAAAGACTCACAATCATGTTGTTTAATTTCGGACGAGTTTTCAGTCACTTGATGAATTGATACTTTAGCTTTTTCAATATAAAATGTAAATAATATTTTCACACTAAAGCTGCGGTCCTCGGCGTCTCCAGTCGTTACGCTAAGCTAGGCCAGTCGGCCTGGAACCAAACTACCAGAAAATGTCAGATTTTAAAAACACGTTTTTGATTTTCTCAGCAGCGGTAGAAGCTTCCCTTCTGTTCAGTGAACTTAAAGGTTTTGTTTCTTTGAGAGTTTCCTTACAGGGTTTACAGCCGTTTGCCCCTTTCCAGTCACTGCTGAGTCCGTTTATGCAAAATATATAAAAAAAAAAAAAGGTTTTACCTTGAAAACATGCATGTCTGCAACCAAACGACAGATAAAGGGATTCATGCAGAATTACTGTAATATTTATGCAATATTTTTGGAAAATAGAACATGATAGAAATGAGATTTTCTTTCAATCTGAGCTGTTAATGAATTTGGTGTTGGCGCTCTGGGCTCAGCGCAGACTCTCAGCAGAAGGAAGGAAAGCCTAAAAACCCGACAGACGAAGCAGCAGCAGGTTTCTTTTCCTTTGTGTCCCCGTGGGGGGTCGGCCCGGCGCCTCCACGCTGCACGTCCCGGTTTATTCCTGAACGAACGTGTGAAGTGGAAGAATCTGCCAAACGAATGATCTGATGCCGAAATGTGTTTATTTGGAGGAACCTTCAGTTTGAACCTTTGTTTAGAACCAATAAAGTGTTTACTCTTCGTCTCTCGGCCATCTTCGTTATTCACAACAGAAAAACTTCTTCTTGCTCAAAACTCAAATTCATTCTATAAACAGGAAGCGCTGCAGCGCTGCGGGTCGGCGTGGGCTTCATCCCTTGATGACGGCGATGGGCCGCAGTTTGATGGCCTTCCTGCTGATTCCGGCGTCGTGACACGTGTTGACGACGTCCGTCACGTTCTTGTACGACTCGGGAGCCTGCGGGCGGAAACCAGACGTTAGCGGTGAACCCGAGCGCCGGGCAGACGGCGGGAAGTCTCCGTCACCTCCTCACCAGCTTGGGCGACGCCACCCGGATGGCGATGCCCAAGTCGGCCAGTTTGTCCAGGACGTCCTGGAAGTCCAGGTTCCTTCTGGACTTGGCCCGGGGACAGAGCTCGACCCTGAACGACAGAGCGGAGATTGAGCGGCGGCGGCGGCGGCGGGCGGGTGTCGGCGCCGCAGCGAGGAGGATCGTACCGCTCCGGGACAGGTGGTGCCGAACGTCTCCGTCATGCCCTGCTCGGTGCCCGTCAGCACGTAGCTGCAGGTCCCCATCGTCCCGCCGATCAGCACCGGCTGGCCCGTCAGCTGCAACCACACGCTCGGGGTTAGCATTAACATTAGAGCGGCGCTCGTGTGCGGCGGCGGCGGCGCACCTGGTAGTCGACGGGGATGAGGGGTGGTGAGGCGGGAACGCGCGGGTTGGAGCCCTTCCGGTGGACCAGCAGGGCTGCGCTGCCGCCCCCTCCACCATGTGCTCCTCCACCTTGGCGATGTTGTGCGACACGTCGTAGATGACGTGCATGTCCAGGTCGTCCGGCGTCGTGGCGAAGACTTTGGAGAAAGCCTGGAAGATAAAAACACCCACCTGAACCGCGCCGGGGACAGAACGCCCTGCAGTACCGGCGTGGACCAACAGGTGGTGCAGCGCCTCGGCCGCCGCGCTCACCTGTCTGGTGAGGAAGGTCATGGACGAGCGGTTGACCCAGGCGTAGTTCCCCGCCGCGCCATGCCCTTCAGGTAGTCCTGCCCCTCCTGGGACGTGATGCGGGCGCAGGCCAGCTGCCGGTCGTTCACCATGATCTTGTCCGCTTCATGGCCTTCTCCATGGCGACCAGAGCGTCTGCACGGAGACACGCCGCTGAAGGCCCGGGCTCGGCCGGACCCGCCCGCCCGGGGCCTCGGGGCGCTCACCTGTGGCGACCTGGTGTCCAAGGCCTCTGCTGCCGCTGTGGATCATCACACACACCTGGCCCTTGTGGTCGATGCCCATCTTCTTGGCTGCGTAGTCGTTGTAGATCTCGTCCACCACCTGGATCTCGGCGTAGTGGTTCCCCGCTCCCAGAGTGCCGAGCTGCAGGCGGGAAGCCATGTCAGTCGAAGAGGAGTGTGAGGTGTGTGTGTGTGTGTGTGTGACTCCTGCTATCACACCTGAGGCAGGCCTCTCTTCTTGGCCTTGGAGGACACCTTGTTGGGGTCGGCCTGCAGCATCCGGCCGTACTCCTCACAGTGCTCCTTGTCCTCGCCCAGGCGTCGCCTTCCCTCAGCGGACCAGTCACCCCCATCTCCAGGGCCTCCTCCAGGTCCCTGACACACCACACACACACACACACACCACTGTAACTCCCGCCCATGTCCGTGGCCTCCTCCGGGGACCCGTCGCACGCTGACCTACTTGGCGTTCATGGGGATGACGCCCTTGGAGCCGACGCCCACCGGGATGTGGTCGAACAGCGACTGGGCGAGCTGCTCCTTCACCGGCTGCACGTCGCACTCGTCCAGGTTCGTCCTCAGGAGGCGGACGCCGCAGTTGATGTCGAAGCCGACGCCCCCTGCGGGACAGAGACCGAGCGACGGCGGTTTCAGCTTCTGAAGTGTCTCTATCCACATGAAGCCCTGCCGAGTTCAGTCCGGTCTGTCGCACCTGGAGGACACAACGGCGTCGGGTTGCTCATGTCAAAGGCGGCCATGTTCCCGATGGCGAAGCCGTAGCCGGAGTGGACGTCAGGCAGCCCGATGGATTTCTGTGGAGGAGTCAGAGTAAACGGACGCCGGGTCTCCCTGGACGGGTCTGCGGCCGCCACACACTCACGTGAATGATTCCCGGCAGCGCCGCCACGTTCCCGATCTGCTTCATGGCCGGCAGGAAGCCGCCCACACCTGAGGAGGGAGTGAGGAAACCCGGAGGTGAGTGACGGAGGGGGGCGGGGTCTGGTGGGGAGGCGCTGAGGGTCTGACCGGGACTCACCTCCTCCCCGGCAGGCGTTACGAAGCTCCTCGAACATCAGCTTCTCCAGAGGCTCGTTCACGTAGAAGTTCCCTTCAACCTGAAAGATGAAGAATCACTCCAACCTGTTCATCCAGCTCAGATGTTTCCTTTTTAAACCAGACCCCATCACACACACACACACACACACACACACACGTATCTATACAGGCATGTGTGTGTGTGTGGGTGTGGGTGAGTGAGTTATTAAGATAAAATTAATACATTTTCATTCACTTCTGATATCTAAACATTTTCAATGGGATCAGCTGGTCTCATCACATCAAACCGTCTACTCAGCGTTACTCAGAGGACTAACATCAACCAAACATCAAGGCGTCCATCATTTCAAAAAATACAGACATTTGTTTTTATTTATTAGCCTCTTGGCTAATAGATTAGCATGGATGCCGGCGTCACCCTGCTACGTCACCACGTTCTAACTTCACTTCGCGGCGCATTTCAGCGTCACTGACAAAACACAGAAAGTGACACTAAAAATCTCTGACTGGAAGGTAAATGTGAGGTTTTACTTCAGAACTGTCAGTCTGAAATTTAACTTAAAAGTAACCCACACGTGCTGGCCGGCTGGCCGGTTAGCCGCTAGCTGACCTGCATGTTGGGCACGAAGCCTTTCTTGATCCTCCAGCAGTTGCTGCTGATTTTATCCAGATACTGCAGCTCATCGTTGTAGCTGCGGCTCATTTTGCTTCTTCAGTGTAGCAGATTACGGCAATAATTCAGCGATATTGACGGTTTTTTACGGTTTAAACTAATGATGAGGAGGGCTGCAGCTGTGCTACGGAAGCCCATGCGCAGTCAGGAAGGAAAAAAACGCGATTCTAAATTTGGAATGACGCATCGAAATTAAAAATTTAATTTATTTCTTTAATTTACTTATTATTCAATAATATAAATTTATAATATGATATTTACAAAAATCAGAGAAAAAAAGTGTTTTTTATTTTTATCCCAAAAGTTTTAATTTTATAACTTCAGTAGTGACGTTACAGTGACCTGTCAGCTTTCCGTATTTGTAGTCAAACTTTATGAAACGCGGTGCTGCTACCGGAAGTGAGAGAAGTCTTCAAAATAAATGTTTACGCTGACGGGATCTACCAAAAAGTAAAAATTAACACCAAATCTCATCAAATATCTGATATAGTCCTCAAATACATATAAAGAAATATTATGCAAAAGGCAAGAGACCTCTGATGCTGAATAATCTTATATATATTTTTCTTTTTTTTAATTTCTTCGTTATTTTGGAATCTTGACCGGAAGCAGATGTGCCGTGGGCACATGGTTCTTGTTGACGGAAGCAAGACGCGAAAATGTGACGGAGTTTAAGTTCCAAATAAACCGAAACAAACCAACTAACCAGGTGAGTTACCAGCTACCTCCGCTGCTAACCAGGTTAGTCGTCAGTTAACTCGTAAGTTGATGTAGTTAGTCGCTGGTTAACGCCTCCGTTAACCCGCTCAGTCATAGTTAACTGTCAGACTGCAGAAACGAAAACGAAACTTAGTTGTTGTTTTTTTTTTTCAGCGAAAAATGCTTCTAGATATTCAGGACCTCTCAGTTTTAAATTATTTAAAATGATCTTGATGGTTTTTAATGAGCCTCTTAAACTCAGTAAATTAAGTACATTTCTGTCGTTAACAGAAAACTAATGCCGTTTTATTTCAAATAGTGAATGCTGCTCTCTGGTTAGAATCTGATTCTGACTCGTGAATTACGTTTCTGTTTTATAACATTTGTTTCCAGCATCAGCTGATCGACACAATCAGTTCACACAGTTACTAACACTCTCATGATATCAGGGAGATATGCAGATCTTTAAAGCTCCATCTGACTGTCGAACAGTCACCTGACATGAAGACAGGCTTTATTGATCCTGACAGAAATTCAAGTAAAATGTGAAACTCATGGGAATTTATTGAAGAGGGAACATTGTTGTTAAAACATTAAAGAGAAGTTCAGTTTGACATGTCACACTGAAAACAGGTGATTTCCTCCTGAGGGTTCTGGGTTTGAGACCATGTGGAGTTTGCATGTTCCTGCTCCTGGTAATATGTGTGTATTGTCTGGGTGAGGGATCGTCTGGTGATGATGATGATGATGTCGTCTGTCTCAGGATGAAGATCAGAGTTCGGATCAACAAACAGACAAGTCGTGTGGAGCTTCAGGGGACGGAGCCAAGTGTGAAGGATCTGAGAGACGCCATCAGGGACACTCTGCTGGAGACACATGGTCTCAGGTCCTACACACACACACACACACACACACACTCTTACAGTGGCACAGTGCATGTTTGTGACGCGCTCTTCTCTGTTCCAGCTCTCAAACAGACTTCAGTTTGTCTCTGAATGGCTCCGAGTTTCTGACCGATGACGGCCAGACTCTGGCGTCCTGCGGCGTCGTATCCGGAGATCTGGTCAACGTCGTGCTGCCCCAGCCGGACACTCCCCCCGCCACTCCTCCATCAGCTCCTCCATCAGCTCCTCCTTCAGCTCCTCCTTCAGCTCCTCCTTCAGCTCCTCCTTCAGCTCCTCCTTCAGGCAGCAGCGCCTCAGAGCAGCAGCGCCTGCAGCAGGTGGGTCGTTGCATTCAGTGAAGACACGCTCAGGTAAAACTTGAACCTCTCTCAGGTTCCTTCCACTTCTTCCAGAGAGCCGGTCCCGATGCAACTTGTTCAGTGACTTTGTCGCATTTCAGTCATGACTAAGAGCAGATTTTACATTTATGGAAACGGAATGTAGTCATGAAACAAGTTTCGAAACTCCTCCAGAGTGAAAACTGATACGACTCAATGCTGCGTCTGTTTGGAGTCGTCACGCCGCCGAAAAGAGAAAAACACGGAAACTCGGCGTCGCTTCTCAGAGCTGCTGGAGAAAAACATCAGCTTCTGGAGAAATCATGAGTCACTTCGCTTTAAAAATCCTCCCACTGGTTCCAGGAAGCCCGTCGGAGCGTCACTTCAGCGAGAGTCCTGTCAGCGGTCCTTGTGCCGCCTGCAGCGCTGCGCTGAGTGATATTGTTGTTGTTGATGTTGTTGATGTTGTTGATGTTGTTGATGTTGTTGATGTTGTTGTTGTTGAGCAGCCCGGCGGCAGCAGCAGTGTGGATGTGTTCATGGCCTCTTCGCCCCCCGCCGCCCCCCTGGCCTCCGTCTGGGAGCCCATGCTGTGCGGCGAGGTGGAGCCGGGCCAGGCGCCGCTCTCCCTGGAGCTGCTGTATCACGCCGTCCGCAGCCCCGACGACGCCCTGATGGTGGCGGCGCACCTGCTGATGCTGGAGACCGGGTTCGTCCCTCAGGTGAGGAGAGGCGGCAGCGGCGGCTGTGGGCGTGGCCACCTCTCTTACCGCGGCCTCTGTGTTCAGGGCGGCGAGCTGCGGCCGGACGAGATGCCGGCCGGGTGGAAGTCGGCGGGCGGCGTCTACAGGCTGCAGTACCTCCACCCGCTGTGCGAGGGCAGCGTGGTCACCGCCGCCGCCGTGTGCATGGGCCCCCTGCTCGTCATCAACAGTGAGTTCAGGCTCCGCCCACTCTCTACCGCACCGCGGCGCGTCTGACGGCTCCCGGCTTCTCCTCAGTGACGCTGAAGGTGGCGGAGAAAGTCGACACGGTGCGGAAGCTTTGCCTGGAGACGTGCAGCTACGTGAGCGAGGAGTGGTCAGGTGATCGCGGCACGATTTGAACGAACCGCCGGCGTCGCCGCGCCCGCTCGCCACAACAACGCCGTCTGTCTGGTTTCCCCGCAGGAGAGAGCGCCGCCGCCGCCTTCAGGGACCTGCGGCGGCTGTCCCGAGTCTTCAAGGACCAGCTGGCGTACCCGCTGATCGCCGCCGCCCGAGACGGTGAGGACCGGAAACACCCGGAGACAGGTGACCTCCAGGTGACCTCTGCTGACTCTGATGCCGTTTCCGTAGCGATGGCCCTGCCGGTGGCCTTCGGTCTGCCGGCCCTTCCTCCAGAGCTCCTCCTCCGCGTCCTCCGCCTGCTGGACGTCCGCTCGGTGGTCCGCCTGTCGTCGGTCAGCCGCCATTTCAACGGCGCCACGGCCGACTCCACGCTGTGGAAACACCTGTACTACCGAGACTTCGGCGTCAGAGGTGCGAGCCGAGCTCTCAGCGCCGACACGCGTCTTTATTCCCCCATAAATGATGGAATTATGCGTCACTGATGTGTTTTTGTGCAGAGGCGGATCGCAGCAGATCGAGAGACACCGACTGGAAAACAGTGAGAAGACACGTTTTCATTTTTCACGATCATCATGAAAACTTATCAAACCCCCAGAACACAGAACTGAGATTGAACATTCTGTACTTCACACTGAACACATTTCAACCTGGTTTGTTTTTCTGCAGCTTTACATGAACTCCTATAAGATACGACGTCAGTCTCGAGCCCGGCAGCCTCCGCCGTTCTTTTTTCCCGCCGTCCTTCCCGGGGATTTCGGTTTCATTCCGGCGGTGCCCGGGATCATCGGGGGCGACTACGACAACAGGCCCGACCTGCCCCACCCTCTGCTGCCCCGCCCACGCTCCGACCCCATCGGCCCGCTGGCCGACCCCCACAGCCGACCGCGACGCGACCTCCGGCGACCCGGATCGACGGGAGGACGGCCGTTCGACGTCCCGCGAGGGTTCATCTGATTGCAGCGACTTCACCCAACAGCCAGTGTTCAGTTCCCATTTATTGTTAATTTTCAGAAGCACTTGAGTTTGTTTGAACAATAACATCAAAATAAAAACCAGACGGATGTTTTTAGCTGTTTTGCACTCACTTCTGACCACCTCAGTTCAGCTAAAGAAAGACAGAAAACATCTCTGACACTTGATTTCCTTCTTGTTAAACTAGTTCTGCAGCCTTCCACTCTGTGTTTTAATTTTATTTTTTACATTTTAGTATTTTATTTATATTTTCATTTTACATTTTATTTTGTGAACTCGTCTTCCGGCTCGTATCTCCGGTCGGAGACGCCTTACACAATGACGTCATTCTTTGTCTGAAAACAAAGAGGGCGCTTCTTTCTCACGCGCTGCTGACCGGTGGGCGGAGTTTGCTGCGGTGCAACACCCGTGTTATGAAGAATCTGGTGTCCCGTCACAAACGGTGACCTTGTTGACTCTTTTGACGTAATTAAACTGAAATCCATCTACTAAAACCGACTCGGGCTGCGATTATTTAATAGAACAAATCATTATCAGTTTCGCGGTGTCGCTGAATTTAACAGGTTGCACATTTTCCCGTCACATTAATCACGGCTGTCGGAGGGTCCGGCGGTTGTGCTCTGTGACTGGAAAGAAACGACCCGGCTCAGAGAGTTCGCAGGTTAGCGCCCCGATAACTTTACTGCTATATTCACTCGCCGCCTGAAAACATGGCGTTTGCATTCAGTGAAATTATATTTTGAGAACACACGAACAGTGTATTCGTCAAGACCCCGGTGTCTGACGGGTTTGTTCTCTCAGCTTTTAGCCGATTAGCAGCCAAGCTAACGGGGGAGCGCTCGATTCTCTGTCCGCTGAGCGCCGGTGGTCAGCTGATTGGAGCATTGACGACCTGAAAAACACCATGAAGTGCACATAAAACTATAGCACAAGAATAAATCCCCTGAATTATTTTTTTTATTTACAAATTTAATTTTCAATTCCCCGATTGCCATTTTAGCTTTAAGTTGTTTTTTAAAGTGGTTTGAAAGTAATAATAATCATAAAAAAAATCGTAGAACAACAGTTACAGTTGAAATTTAATTAAATAAATAATATGTATGGTGAAGTTTGGTGATGCAGACCAAGGTGCCTTGATGGAAAACTGTTTTGTTTTGTCTTGCTTTTAACACATTGACATTCATAATAAAGTCAGAATCACAAGAGCAACATTTCAGTCATTTTAATGGTGGTTAAAAATGTCTGAAATGACATAATTCATGAATATTCCAGGATATTACCATACTGTGTTTATGAATTTCTCAATTAAAATTACGAAGGAAAAAAAGGCAGTGAGTGTACGGCCCTTCCGGGTCACTGGATTGTCCGGGTGTCGCTCTCTTCCGTAACACCTGCTCCGTGTTGGCGCCGCGCTGTGGTGTTGTGCGCCTTTAAGAGCCTCGTGTTTTTCCAGGAAGTGTGAGGGGTGTTTCCAGCTGATCCGCGGAGGAAGGACCGGACTCTCCCTCAGCACCGGCCCGGCCTGCCTCCGCCTTTTATCGGCTTAACTCCGCCTGACGCGTCGGCCCGGAGTCCCGCAATTGGAGTGTGATTCCCGGGGTAAATCAAAGGGAGAACAGGGGGAGGACCTCCTCCTCCTCCTCCTCCTCCTCCTCCTCCTCCTGCTCCTGCTGCTGCCGCCACCGTTCCCGTTAGCCCGGACTGTCATGAGCCCTGTCCGGAGATGGCGTCCTTCCCCGGTTTGTGTAAGGCTGTCGGACCCGCGGAGGAGGAGAACGGCGAGCTGGACGGATCCCTGCAGCAGATGCTGAAGGCCATCGCGGACGAGCGGAGCCGCCTGAACAACCGGCAGGAGATCAGCGGGCTCGGTGGGTCTGACGCTCTGAGCCCGAGGAGCAGGTCCGGGATCAGGGTCAGGGTCCAGGATCAGAAGGGGTTCTGGAGCAGAGTCAGGGTAACTAGTTGTACATGCAGGAATTAGGAACTCCACTACCCTTCAATGCACCGTCTAACTCCAATGTTCTCTGGTTCCTTCTTATAGTTGTTATTTCTTTAAAGTATATTTTGGTTCCTCCCTGTGGCTCCTCGGTTCCTTTTGGTGGTTCTGTAGTTCCTCTCGGTAGTTCTGGTGCCGTTTAATGAGACTGTAGGTTTTTAAAGGTGTGTATGAGCCTGTTTTAACGTGATAATTTGACCCTGAGGTGTGGATGCTCCTCCATCCTCAGTCTGTCTGGTCTCTGCTGAACCGCTATAATCAGACCAGGACCCTCCACCTGGAGCCGGCTCAGTTCATGTGAAACGGAGCGCCAGTCGTGAGGCCTCGGATGATTTTCAGTCCACTTTCATTTCTATATAGCAGCAAATACAAGTTACACAATCATCTCAAAGCGTTATTGCAGTGGAAAACCCGACATTTCCTTTCAACAGGAAGAAACCTGCAGAAGCAGACTCAGGAGGAGACTTTCTGCCGGGGTGAAGGGACAGAAAGACAGAGACAGATACAGGCGCAAAAATCACTCTGTGTCAACATGTTCCTGATTTTAGAGATATTCTGCACGTGGAAGAATGCCGTCCTGCTGACAGAGTCAGATGAAATCTTGGTTGGAGAACTCCCGGGTTCCTCACCGTGGGACTTCAGGTCAAAGTTTTACCATCCAGTATTTGTTTCTCAGATGTTTTGAGCCAAATGTGATGACTTGTTTTTTTTCTGAGGTCAGGAACAGAAAGTTAGTGTTCATCCAGTCAAGCTCCTGGTTGGACTGATTGATCACAAATGGATTTGTGTGTCAGTTGCACAACAACTGAAGTTAATGGGATGTTCCAGGGAGCCTGTATAAAGTGCAGAGGTCCTAACGCAGAACCCTGTGGCACTCCGTGTTACACTTTAATCCGAGCTGAAGAGTTGCTATAACAAAGCAAAGTGGAATTCAGTAGAAACAAGTTTAGGGCCGAACTTTGATCCCGATGGTGGCGACGCTGTTTCCAGTCCGCTGCCCTTGTCTTTACATTTTGCCTTCTTTGTTGATCAAAGCCGTTGTTTCTTCTTGAAACTGGCAGACGCACTCTGCAGTGCCGCCAGAACCTCGTATTAAACCGTTAGTAAGAGTATTTGAAGCTAAACGAATAAAGGTGACGTCGTCGTGACGTTAAAGCGTGGTGTGACTCCGCCTGTCTCCTGTTCGCCCTGAGAGTTTTCTCTGCTACGTTCTTCATTGTTTCTGACAGACGCCCTGTTTGTGTGTGTGTGCGTGTGTGTTTGTGTGCGTGTGTGTGGGTGGGTGTGTGTGTGTGTCTGCGTGTGTGTGAGCGCAGGCTGCTTCAAAGACGACCGTATTGTGTTCTGGACCTGGATGTTCTCCACGTACTTCATGGAAAAATGGACTCCTCGACAGGACGACATGCTGTTCTACGTTCGCAGGAAGCCTTCATACGTCAACACACACACCTCTGAGGGAAAGAAGGTACACACACACACACACAGAAGAAAACGTCCAGTAATCTGATATAGTTCCTATTTTAATCTTTATCCTGATCTGAAGAGTCCGCCGTTCACTCTGGAGAGTCAGAGCATGGCGGTGGCAGCATCATGGCCTGGATGTGGTTCCCTGGCGACAGTGATGAGTCTGTTGATCACTGATCAGTCTGCGTGTGTTAAAAGACTCGGAGAGGAAATCTACGAGAAATGAGCGTTTAAAAGACAACGAACCCAAACCCCGCAGTCGGCGAGCGGCGTCCTTTAAACCTATAAATAAATCTGTTTTCAGGACGCTGAGCTTCTCTCACGTTTTTAAGGACACTGCTATCGCTTTCAGTACATCTGTATGTCTGCCTCCATTGATGGTCGCCATGGAACTTGTGTGTGCGCCTCATGATCACGCTCTGGCATCTCCACGGCAACCGCTCCTCCGCTCTCCGTCCGCGGCGAGCGGCGGGAGGAGCGGGGTTTGACGGTCCCGCTGTTGCAGGTGGAGGTGGAGGTCTACAGGAGGGACTCCAAAAGCTCCCGGGCCTCGGAGACCCCGACATCGACTGGGAGGAGAGCGTCTACCTGAACCTGATCCTGCAGAAGGTGAGACCGGGTCCCGATCGGGGACTGGTTCTGGACCCGGTTCTGGTCCCTGGTCTGAACCTCCTGCCTGTTTCCAGCTGGACTACGTGGTGACGTGCGCCGTCTGCACGCGCTCCGACGCCGGGGACATCCACATCCACAAGAAGAAGTGTCAGGTGGGGAACGCCGCTCGCCGCTCGCCGCTCCGGAAGCCGCAGGCTGCGGTTCCTGACGCTCGCTGTTTGTCCGCTCCGCAGGAGGTCTTCGCCTCGCCCAGCAAACACGCCATGGACAGCAAGGGGGAGGAGTCTAAGATGAGCTACCCCAACATCTTCTTCATGATCGACAACTTCGAGGAGGTAACCGCCGCGCGTCCGGCTCCCGCGGCGGCGGCTCGCCGCGTCGCCGTGGTAACGGGACGGGTGTGTCCAGGTGTTCAGCGACATGACGGTGGGGGAGGGGGAGATGGTCTGCGTGGAGCTGGTGGCGAGCGACAAGAGCAACACCTTCCAGGGCGTCATCTTCCAGGGCTCCATCCGCTACGAGGCGCTCAAGAAGGTCTACGACAACCGGGTGAGAGCCCGGAGACTCAACGCTAACCGGCCGCGCAAGCTAACGCGCCATAACCAACGGAGCGATCCGATTGGCTCACGCCTGCCGCTCTTCTGCTCTTCAGGTCAGTGTTGCTGCTAAAATGGCGCAGCGGATGTCCTTCGGCTTCTACAAGTACAACAACATGGAGTTCGTGAGGATGAAGGGGCCGCAGGGCAAAGGTCACGCCGAGATGGCCGTCAGCAGGGTGCCCACCGGGGACACGTCCCCCTGCGGCACCGAGGAGGACCAGGTGTCCCCCGTGCACGAGAGGGTGAGAACGGCGGCTGCGGCGCGTTGGCGCGGGCGAGCGGCGGCCGCCGGCTGACGGCGCTCTGTGGCTCCGCCCCCAGGTGACCTCCTTCAGCACGCCCCCGACCCCGGAGAGGAACCGGCCCTCCTTCTTCTCGCCGTCCCTGAGGAGAAAAGTGCCGCGAAACCGGATCGCAGAGATGAAGAAGTCCCACTCGGCCAACGACAGCGAGGAGTTCTTCAGGGAGGAAGACCAAGAAGGTGGACTTCACTGGACCAGGGCCTAGAGCCAGAGGACCAGAGGACCAGGGCCTAGAACCAGGGCCTAGAACCAGAGGACCAGGGCCTAGGACCAGGGCCTAGAGCCAGAGGACCAGGGCCTAGAGCCAGAGGACCAGGGCCTAGAACCAGGGCCTAGAGCCAGAGGACCAGGGCCTAGAGCCAGAGGACCAGGGCCTAGAGCCAGAGGACCAGGGCCTAGAACCAGGGCCTAGAGCCAGAGGACCAGGGCCTAGAGCCAGAGGACCAGGGCCTAGAGCCAGAGGACCAGGGCCTAGGACCAGGGCCTAGAGCCAGAGGACCAGGGCCTAGACCCAGAGGACCAGGGCCTAGAGCCAGAGGACCAGGACCTAGAGCCAGAGGACCAGGGCCTAGAACCAGGGCCTAGAACCAGAGGACCAGGGCCTAGAACCAGGGCCTAGAGCCAGAGGACCAGGGCCTAGAGCCAGAGGACCAGGGCCTAGAGCCAGAGGACCAGGGCCTAGAGCCAGAGGACCAGGGCCTAGGACCAGAGCCTAGAGCCAGAGGACCAGGGCCTAGAGCCAGAGGACCAGGGCCTAGAGCCAGAGGACCAGGGCCTAGAACCAGGGGACCAGAGGACCAGAGGACCAGGGCCTAGAGCCAGAGGACCAGAGGACCAGGGCCTAGAGCCAGAGGACCAGGGCCTAGAGCCAGAGGACCAGGGCCTAGAGCCAGGGGACCAGAGGACCAGGGCCTAGAGCCAGAGGACCAGAGGACCAGAGGACCAGGGCCTAGAGCCAGAGGACCAGAGGACCAGGGCCTAGAGCCAGAGGACCAGGGCCTAGAGCCAGAGGACCAGAGGACCAGGGCCTAGAGCCAGAGGACCAGAGGACCAGGGCCTAGAGCCAGAGGACCAGAGGACCAGGGCCTAGAGCCAGAGGACCAGGGCCTAGAGCCAGAGGACCAGGGCCTAGAGCCAGAGGACCAGGGCCTAGAGCCAGAGGACCAGGCCTAGAGCCAGAGGACCAGGGCCTAGAACCAGGGCCTAGAACCAGAGGACCAGAGGACCAGGGCCTAGAGCCAGAGGACCAGGGCCTAGAACCAGGGCCTAGAACCAGAGGACCAGAGGACCAGGGCCTAGAGCCAGAGGACCAGGGCCTAGAGCCAGAGGACCAGGGCCTAGAGCCAGAGGACCAGGGCCTAGAACCAGGGGACCAGAGGACCAGAGGACCAGAGGACCAGGGCCTAGAGCCAGAGGACCAGAGAACCAGGGCCTAGAGCCAGAGGACCAGGGCCTAGAGCCAGAGGACCAGAGGACCAGGGCCTAGAGCCAGAGGACCAGAGGACCAGGGCCTAGAGCCAGAGGACCAGGGCCTAGAGCCAGAGGACCAGGGCCTAGAGCCAGAGGACCAGAGGACCAGGGCCTAGAACTAGAGGTTAGAACCAGAGGACCGGGGCCTAGAACCAGACAACCTGAACCTAGAAATAGGACCTAAAACCAGTCGACTTGAATTTGACCACCCTGACCTGGACCTTGACTTTACCTAGATCACCTGATGTCCTGAACCTGTACCTGAACCTGTCTCTGCCTGTGTCCCTGTCCCTGTCCCGGTCCCCGTCCCGGTCCCCGTCCCCGTCCCGTTGTCAGACCTGCACTCGGCCACTAACCTGCGCTCCCGGTCGCTGTCGGGAACCGGACGCTCGCTGGTCGGCTCGTGGCTCAAACTGAACCGAACCGAGGATTTCTTCCTGCTGTACTCACACCTGACCTACGTCACCCTGCCACTGCACCGCATCACCGCCGGTCAGCACACACACACACACACACACACACACACACACACACACACCACACACACACACACACACACACACACACACACACACACACACACACACACACACACACACACTCTCAGTCTTATCACTAGTGTCCAGAGTTTCAGTCTCATCCTGTAGACTGAAACCTGAACCTGTTTGTTTTTTCTAAATGACAGGAAGTGAGTTAAGCTGACTGGTTGGTTAGTTAGTAGTTGAACCTGATGGTGTGTGTGTGTGTGTGTGTGTGTGTGTGTCTCTGTGTGTGTGTGTGTGTCTCTGTGTGTGTGTGTGTGTCTCTGTGTGTGTCTCAGACATCCTGGAGGTGAGGCAGAAGCCCATCCTGATGACGTAGCAGCGTGAGACCTCAGAGCTTCACTACCAAGTGCCTCCTGCCTCAGAGACCACAGCGCCCCCTGGTGTCCACATGCACACTCAACGTTCTCACACACAGACACACACTCACACACACACACACTAGAAGTCAAACCAGCCGTCCGAGAAGTGCCTCTTCCTCCTCCTCCTCCTCCTCCTCTTCCAGCCTGGTCGTCGCTCTGAGTGGAAACAGGAAGCGAAGAAAAGTCTTTGAGTTAAAAAAAACAACAGATCTGCTGCTTCATCACTTTCAGCAGTCACCCAGCAGGGGGCGTGGTCAGAGGAAAGAGGTGTGTTGGTGGGCGGAGTCAGAGGACAGAGGGCGGGGTCACAGACACAAACCATTTAAGGAATACTGAAACAAAGCTCAGCTGAAAACATCCAAACTGTTTTAATCGAAGTCACTGCTTTTTAGGAAACGTGGGTTTATTAAAGTCACTAGTCTTATTTTGACAAACATCTGATTCAAAATGTGTTTTTGTTTGATGCAGATTTTTTTTCTGTAGTAAAACCCATGAGTTAGTTAGTCTTACTTTCCTATAAAGTACTTTTTTGTGGAACAAAAACGAAAAAATTCCAATTAAATTCTATAAGGTCAATTTTTTTTTGTCAAAGTTGCAGAATTAATTATTAAATTAAAATATCGGTCTTCATTAAATCATATTTTAAAATGAATTCATTGAAAAGTTTGTCAGCATTCACATAATTCTTTTAAAATCATAATTATAAAAAACTTTTTGACAGAATTAAAAACAGTCAAGCAACATCAAGTTTTTGTTTTACATTTATTACTAAAGTTTGTAACTAATTTCTCATGCATTTTCTAAAAAGATAAAAATTCTCCAGTAATCTGGTAAATTCTACTGAAACCGAAAAAATTGAGTTAAAATAAAAAGAAATGTCTTTATCCCTTAAGAAGCAACATTTTAAAAGCTTGAATTAGAATAAAGTGGGAGACCCCGCCCCGGCTGTCGGACCACCAGGAGGACGATGAGGATGATGAAGACGATCCGCCAGCAGTTCACTTTTCACAGATTTTATAAAAGACACTGGAAAAAAAAAAACAAACAAAAAAAAACCCAGAACTCCCTCACAGGACGCTCGGAGGGTTTCAAGCTTTATTATGAAAGGGCGACTCGGACAAACTGGAGACTTTTAACTTGAAAAGCCTGAAGATTTAAAGGGAAGAAACAGGAAGTGACGCTTTGTTTTGTTTTGTCCCGCGTGATCCTCAAAGCCTTAAACCTCACCTGGGTGACCCGGGTGACCTCCGCCCCTCCCCCGCCCCCAGCCCCACCCCGTTTTGCCCCGTCTCTTGCTCCTCAGACGGCTCTCTGAGGGATTCGAACCTTCGGAGGAGGATCAAACTGTTCTCTCTCGGTGTCGTGTTTGATGGTGACTTTTCTCTCACAGGACTTTGAACGGAGGCGACGGATCACGAGCCGGTCTCCCGGCTCCTCGGTGTTAGAGATAGCTGAATGTACCACGCTGAGCGGTTCGATCACCTTTTGCACTGTAAAACGCTTTCAGAGCTTCGTTTTTTTTTTTGTTTTGTTTTTTGTATTGTCAGAACTTTGTGACGACGTCGCAGCTTTTGCTCACTCACCGTTGGAATGCATGTTCTCGTCCGATCTTCTGTTTCCAGACTCTGTACCTTTTCCCTCTTAATTTATTAATTCAAATACACACTAGCAGAAAAATTCTGCCTCTGCTTGCCTGTTTTACTCAGCTCTGCAGCGCCCCCGCTGGATGGACCAGGTCACTTCATACATGGAATTGTTAAAAAGAAATGCTGCACTTCTTTTCAGTGTTACAATAAAATAACTACCAGTGTTTTTAGTTCTGAAGCTTTAGCCAATTTGTAAATCTGACGTACTGTACCTTTAAGATCAGATTCCTGGTGTAACTTTATAAAGTTTTATCCATCGAAAAGAAAGTTATTCTTCAAAGTGGAAATAATAAAAAAGAAGCAAATGGTGTTTTCCCTCCTTTCTTTATTGCGATAAAACGTCTTTACGAATGCGGCTGAACGATGACGGCGTGTTTCCTGAAGGACGGACCCTCGGCCACACAAAGGACACTTACAAAAAAAAAAAACACCACAGGTTTACAGGAAGTGAGATTCGGCAGAAATCCCTCAGCTGTAATAAATAGTTCCCCCAAAATAAAAGTTTTAACAGTAAAAGTCCAGGCTGGCTGCGGGGGGTGGGGGATGGGGGTAATTTGTAAAACCAAATTGACTGGCCCGTCTTCGTCCAGAGCGCCCCTCAGAGGAAAAAAAAGAAATACAGCTGTGTGAGGAGGGGGGGGGGGGGTTCAAACGTTTCACAGTACGACAAAAGTCATTTGACACAACCGCTGGATCCGAGGGGGCGGAGTCTCATGAGAGGCGTGGTGGTGGGAGGGGTTCCTGGTGGGCGGGGTCTACAGTGAGGGCGGGGCGAGTTCAGCTCTTCTTCTCCTCCAGGATCTTGTGCAGCTCGTCGGCGTCCTCGGCGGTCTTCACCCGGATCAGCAGCGGCACGGGGCTGCTGGGGCTCTTGTCGTCCAGCGGCGGGTTTGGGACGCACACCACCATCACGTTGTTCTTCCCGACCCGCGAGCAAGGCATGGAGGGCGGTACCAGGATGTTCAGCAGGATGTTGCCTGACGGGGACGACATCGGGGCGAGTTAGAAACACATTTCTTTTCTTTAGTGAGTGAAAACGGCCTCTTGAGAAGCAGCAGTGTCGCCGGCGTTCGGTTTACCCAGGTTGGTGTCGGCGCGGATGATCATCTGTGTTTTCCCCTCTGCCGTCTCTTTGAGGTGCAGCGTCCCCACGCCCTTCTCCTTGAACTCCGCCTCCTTTTTGTAGAACATCTTACACCTGAGCACAAAGCGGTGAGGTGTGAGCAGAGAAACGTCACGGTCTGAAGCTTGACCACCACACCATGAGGACAGACGTACTTTTTGTGAGTAAAAGGCGTCGTCTTCTTTCACCTCCTTGACTCTCGGGTTTTGGGCGGCTCCTCCGACTCTCTGCGTTCTCATCTGATGAAACACGGTTCAGATCTGCTGTCAAGCTTCACATCACAGCGACTTCGGTTCATCATTAGTAAAAACGTTTATTTTCTTTCTAAATTAACTGATGAAGTTTCAGCTGCTGACTCAGGTTAACTCTGACAAACTTAAAACTGCCTGACCTCACTTCCTGTCACGAAAGGCCTCACTTCCTGTGCACTGGGCTGAACTGCGGCTGAAGCGTCGTCCGTCTTCGTCCCGCTGAACGACAGCGGTGCGGTGGATCCACCGAACAGCGGGGGGCCGGACGATGAGGAGGAGGATGGGGAGAAGGAGAAGCTGGGGGCGGAGCCTAGGGAGCCGAGACGGAGCTTGTCCACCTTCTTCCCGAAGTTAAAGGAGACTCCGGTGGGGAGAGAGGAGGAGGAGGAGCTCTTCTCCTCTGTTTTACTGAAGGAGAACAGGGAGGAGGAGGAAGGAGCAGCAGGAGCAGCGGCTGCATCCTGCTGCTTCTCCTCTGCGCCTCCCTCGGCCTGCGCGGCGCCGTACTGCTTCTCGATGGACGCCAGGTGGCGCTCGTAGTCCTTGAAGATGGGGTTGAGGTCGCACAGCGGGTTGTCGTCGACGTGTTTGGTGATCCAGTCTCGCACCGGACACGTTGAGCGCCGTCAGCTGCCGCCGGTTACTCCTTGCTGCTCCCGCCGGCTCCGCCCGCTGCGCCGCTGCACGGGGAGGTCTGAGGCAGCAGGGGGGCGGAGCCATTGGTCTGCTTGGCGTCTGCGGGGGCGGGGGGCTGTTGAAGGTCAGACCTGAGAGGAGGAGGTGGAGCTGTGAGAGGATGAAGACAGGTGTGCACTCTGCAGCCAAAAGACCAGTGGCCAGGTGTGTTTACCAGGAGCAGCGGAGGAAGTGGGCGGGACCCGAGAAGCCCCCAACGCCGACGTGCTGCTGGTCCCATTGGTCAGACCTCCAAGACTTTTGAATCCGCCGCCGTTACCGAAGCCGGAGAACAGCGACGCCCCGCCTCCACCAGATGAGGCCGCACCCCCGGCGGGATTGGCCCCGCCTCCGACCGAGGCGCTCAGAGAGAACCCTTTGAAACTTTTGAAAGCTCCGCCTCCCTCGCCCTGAAACACAACACAGGAAGAGGTGAGACGGAGGAGGCCGGGCGAGGAGCAGACCGAGCAGAGAACAGGTACCTCAGCTCCTGCGTTCCTGCGCTTGCCTTCTTCATGGCTCGGCCCTTCAGAACATCCTGACTGGCTAGCGAGAACGTCCCTGCCTGACGGGAAACAGGGGTCACAGGTCAGCAGCTCACTTCCCGTTTACATCCCAGCATGCAGTGCAGCAGAGCGGCTCTCACCTCCTCGCCCTCATCCTCCTGACTCCAGTTTCTGTCCGTCAGCTCCTTATCAGCATTCTCTTCGCATCACCTTGACCTGAAAACACACACACACACACACACATATATAACCGTGCTGCTGGAGTGTTTGAGAGCTGATTACAGTCACTGCAAGTGTGAGCAGGTAAACAGGTGGTCTCATTTGAGATCTGGTTTTGGTGGTAAATCATTGGCTGCTGTGGCTCGACTTGTAGAGTGGTTGTCTAGCAATCAGAATGTTCCAGGTTCGATTCCCAATCTCTTTGAGCACTGCACTACATCCCAAATTGCTTCCGATGCATGAACACTGTTCCCTAATGATGTGAATGTGATTAAAAATGTAAACAATGCTGAAGTAGTATAAAACTGCCGCGCAACTTGATGTATTTGTCAATCACGATTGAGAAAAACGGTGCTGTAATGCTCTCATCTGGTAAACCTCGGGAGTGACCACAGCTCTTGGCTCATACCGGGGTTAATGATTGGTTCCGGACCTTTAAAAACTCTCTTCCGCTTCTTTATGGGACAAAGTTTGGCTCAGCGTTCAGCGATCAGCAGTTAATCGATTACTATTAACTGTGAGGGTTCTATTAAATACATGCTCATAGAGAGATCGCCACTTTGTGACCTTTATTTCTGTTTAAAGTTCACGCCACCGGGACGGAGCGAGCAGGTAACTAGCATGGCTAGCTCCCAGACACACCTTCCGCTCCGGCAAAGAGGGTCGATGAGGTCCTCGTTAGGCTGAACAGTTAACACGTTACCCTCGTCGTTCGAACCGTAGAACCAGTCAACGTGACGCTCGCCGCGTCGGTTAGCCGCGGCGCTAAGTGACCGCATCGTGAACCTGCCCGCTCGGTAGACAGTTAGCGCGGGTCGCGTTAGCCGGGGCTAGCTGCTAGCTGCTAGCTGCCGGCTCGGGGCCGTTTTCTGTCCGCCGTTACGTTGACGCACCTCCTCTGGAATGTAAATGCAGACGTCCGCCTCTCGGTGTCCTCCTCACGGCTCCGGGCAGCTCAGCGTGTCTCTACCGTGTGATAAAGGACCGGCTTCGAGGCTAAAAGCGCCCGCACGCACCGCCAATTTTACAGCGGCTACATCCGCGGTGTTCCCGCGCCCCGCCTCCGCGCACACGCGCCGCAGCGCATCCCGGGCCGCTCGGGACTTGTAGTCCGTTATTAATGCGCAACAGTTCGACATATAAACAGTAATAAAGGACAAACATCATTGGAATCAGTTCGAAACCACCTAATTTTAATTTGATCAACTTCATCATCCATTTATATCGATGTCCTGGATTGTTTGCCGTCTCATGGTGGCCTTAAACATAACATCCTTTACTTTTTCATTATTTTTATTTTATTGAGTCTTTATTCAATTCCTATTTTTTCCTCAAAATTATTTTTTGAAAAACATACAAAATGCAATTCTTACAAACATATTACATGTGTAACCTCTTGCAGCCCATCCTCCCTACAATTGTATTACTGCCACCATTTATTGATCATGTATTTGAGAAACAATGTACAAACAATAAACAAAGTTTATCAAAGAAAAAAAAACCTCCAACATTTTCAGAGGAGAAAAGAAAATTAAAAAACAACAACAACTAAATACAAAAAGGCTGTATTTCATTGTCAGAGAGCTACGAGGCTTTTCTGTGTACATACAAGTCAAACCATGGTTGCCATCTTGTAACATCAGCATTTGTTTGTTATGTTGCAAGTTTTCTCAATGTCAAATGATACATAACGTCTTACATCCATTGCAATAATAATAATATTAGTAATAATAATAATAATAATAATAATAATAATAGGGTCAGTGGGCTAAAAGAGATTTAAAAGCTGTCATTTTGCAAGTTCTTGCTCAGTTGTTTTTATGTGTTTAGTGACACTTCTGACCTGAAATGAGTTATTTTTAAAACATCTTTAAGTCGTCATTATGTTTGTACGTCTTTACATTGTTTTGTAGCTGCAGCATATTTTTTCCTCTTTGTAAAAATCTTGTATTTTATACAGATTTGGTTCTTGATTGCTTTTCCTTTGATTCATTTAGCTTCAGAGTAATTGTTTGGTGATAGCTATTTTACTGTTTACTGTTTTTTTGTGGCTGTTTACCTCATTTGACCTCACTGCGAACATATTATGATTGTTGCTGTTTCGTGTCATATATATTACATTTTGTTTCCTTTTTTGTTGTGGTTTGATTGTTTTTATTGCTTGTTGTCATTGTTTCTGTGGTTTTTACTAAATTAATAACCAATAAAGTGTGTGTGTGTGTGTGTGTGTGTGTGTGTTGTGTGTGTGTGTGTGTGTGTGTGTGTGTGTGTGTGTGTGTGTGTGTGTGGTGGCATGGGGTGTGGTACAGAGCAGAGCGGGGGCAGCAGATGGCTGCTCTCCAAGCTTTCAGCGCTGCCAACCAAACAGGAACAGGGTGCTGCAGAAAGCCGGCAGCGAGCTGAGGGCCGGGCGGCCGCAGGAGGCCCCCGACCAGCTGGCCACCGGCACAGTGGAAGGAGCAGGGAAAGAAATGTGGAACAAAGAGCAAATCCTGGAGTCTGTGTAAGAAAAAACTTTTGCTCTGCACATAATTCCACTCTGATTTTCCGTGTCATGTGTCGACTTTTTTCCTCCATTTTGAAAGTTATGAATTATGTCAGAGGGACCTCGTAGACGAGGGTGAAGTCTGTCTAAACGCTGAGAAACACTGTGTTGTTTACAGGTTTATTACAGGACAACAACAACAACAAGGAAAGGATAGAAAAGGACAAACAACTGTCAAGATTAACTGAGAAATCTGGAACGAGCACAACCGCTACAGAAGAAAACCTCAAACTCAAGAGGAGGCAAGATTAACAGCAAAGTGAAGAAATAAAGAAAAAACAAGCAGGAAATTCATGACACAAAGGTATCATCAGGCTTTTTATGACCCTGTCCAAATAAAATCAGCTGCACTTCTACAGAAGACACAACACACACACACACACACACACACACACACACACACACCACACACACACACCACCACCACTGTCATGTCAGTAATCTATTAATGTTTAATTTCCAGATTTTACCAGTGTAAGATTATATTGGTTGAGACAGATTGGAAGCTCGTTTCCTTTTTGAGGATCATAAACACACTAACAGTGTCGGAAAGACTTTTCATGGAACAGATCAATAGGACTAAAACTGCTGCTGTTATTCTCTGGCGCTGGAAAAAGCTTTCAGGTTTCTTTATATAGTGATGAACAGACCAGGCTTCAGTAATGATTTCACATTCAAACATTTATTTCCTCTACAGAAAGAATTAAGATCAATGTCAACCTTCAGTCAGTAACTCTGCATCAAGGCTGCGATGAAGGACTATCATACATCAGCACCTCTGAGAACCTAAACTTACTGGCGTGATCCATCATACTTAGCTAAATGAAAGACTAATCTTTTACAAACACAGCAGTACAACCCCTGCTTGGCTGTGTGTGTATATGGAAAAAAACTAAGAACCAAGAAGTCAATGGATAAATGTGGTCAGCTGACCATCCTGGGTTGACACAGCACTGCTGGATCGGAAGTATTAGTAACTGGTTAGCTGTGGTATTGCTTCAGTAACTTATGTGATATGTATGGGTTGGACAAACAGGTGTTATTTTTCTAAAAATATTAATAGGATATAGCCCAGCAGCAGTCAGTCAAACACTCACAGCCTCACCTCTCTGAAGGTGGACAACGTCTCGACGTCGATTAGAGACACAGGACAACACGGGACATCGCTGACATGCTGTGTGATTAGATTCTTTATAACACAGAAGCTTAAATTAGAAAAGAAATTAGAACAAACTGACACTGAACCTTTGAAGGGAAGGTTGGGAGTTTACTGCTGATCATGAATTTAACTGAAAATTACTTTGTTAATCTCAGAGAGAAAATCTGTACAACATTGCTCCTCACAGGTTCGATTAATTGAAATTTAAATTCACATATCACATATGTTGAAAGGGTCTGATTTACAATGAGAATTTTATTCAAACCTTCATTATAAACTTGAAGTAATGCTCCAGCTACCTTCAGTTTCCAGGACAGACTCGTCACTGCATTCAAAAGACTTGGTTGTTAGCATGGTTCATTCACGGGAGCAGAATATGACTTGTGGCTAATTTCCATTATTTTACTGATTTTGAAGTTGAAATGATGTGAACTGGTGAGTGGTGTACTTTGAAACTGAGAATATCCTGGTCATCATGGTTAAAGTCAGAAACAGAGAGTACAGTGGGGGGTTTGTTGACCCGTCCATCGACCCCAGCTCCTCCCTCAGTATAGACTGTGACCAGCAGAGGGCGCTGATGACCTGAATATTCTTTTTGTGACTTTTTTTGTTATATGTTCATTTGCAGGTGTGCGTCATACTTTTCAGATTTTTGTGTTTTTTCTTTTTCATTCAGAGTGTTTATGATTGTGTGTGTTTTCCAAATACTTTTGGTGTTTTTCTGGTTGTTTGTGGACCACCCTTGCTTGTGAAGAGTCTTTGTGATGATTTTGAATGTAAGTGAAGGTCTTGCACTTCATTCCAGTGACTTGTTTCTCCTCCTCCTTCAACAGGCTCTATCAAACATGAGGGGAAACTTTGGGGGGTATGGGGGCGCCTCAGGGTGACCTCTAACATCAGAGCTGCGGCCCTGAATTCCGAGAAGAACCCCCGAACAGCACCTCCTCCTGCTCCTCCTCTCTGGACTCCGGCTGTCGGAGCTTCTCCGCTGAGCCGTGAAATGAGGAGCAGCAGCAGACGGGGCGAAGCGGCTGCCGGGTGGGGGAGGGCCCCCGCGGCTCTGCGGCGGGTTCAGGCCTGCTGAACGGGCCGGGCGGAGCTCCGGTGGACGGATCCCGCTGCTGCCTCTGTCCGTGGTGCTGCCGCTGCCGCCGCACGGCGCCGCTCGGCGGGTGTGGAAGTGAAACGCGGGCCTGGCAGCTTCGCTCAAACTACCGGAGACTCCGCTGCGCAGCACTTTCACAAGCCCCGCCCCCTCAGCCTTCTCGAACGCCCATTGGCTCACTTTTCCTGTCCATCTAAACTCACAACTCCCCATTGGCTTATCTTTCCCGCCCCTTCTGTGGGCTCAGCCAATCGTCGGCTGACATCAGTGTTAGACTGGTGGTGTCGGGGGAGTGATGGGGGAGAAGCTGGACGTGTTTCTGGGAACAAACTGCCACATTTGCCCTCTTTGTGTGTGCGGGGGTGAAAAAACAAAAAAACCAGATGAGTGTGATGCTGTTGGACGTGTTTCTGTGACTGAGCCGACATGTTTGATGTGTTTGGCTCTTTGTGAGTGTCAGAAGTTCAAAGTGAAGCAGTGAAGGCAGCTGCTGCCATTTTTCCTCCCCCATGTCAGAGAAGCTCAGCTCACCTCCGCGCGACAGGACAGACACTCCGCATCCTCATCCTCATCCTCAGCAGCTCTGTGGACATCTTCTCTGCATCTGCACTTCTCATCTATTCCACGTTGCCTGCATGTCTTTTAGATTGTTATTCATTTATTTGTTTGTTTTTGTTGGTGTAATTTCACATTCTGTTTGATGTTTTTGTCTCATTTTTGTCCTTTGTCCTTCTTTTGGTCCCACATGGATCGTTTCAGTCTGTTTTCCTCATTGATTGTCTGTCCACGTCTTCTGGTAGTCTTGTATCATCAATCAGTCACAGTATCTCACTGTTTGGGATTGTTTCATGTCTTTTCATCACTATTTTGCATCTTTGAGGGCTTTTCAACAATCTGTAAGAGCTATTTGTCTAATTTCCAACACCATAGTCCTCAGTTTGTAGGTTATTTATTTATTTATTTTACATTTATTTACCCAAGTCAGTTGAAAGCCAGTCCTCATTTACAGTGACAGCCTACATGCAGTAAATCAGCATCACACAGTCTTAAAGGTGTTCAGTGTATTTTTCTTAAAGTTTATGAAGAATAGAGTGATAAACAGGAGTGCTGTAATATTGCTTGTATAGGTATTTGTGAAAGAGGAGAGTTAAACAACTGCAGAAAGTTTTAAGGTCTGTTGCTGATGATTCCAGTCATTTGAAGCAGAAAACTCAAATGAGGAGGGACAAAAATAGGAATGGCCACACTGTGGATCTGTGGACTTGTGTTTCTTTCTGGTAGTTTTGTTGTTTGATACCCTCTTTACATATTTAATGAGTTGCTGTTTTGTATGGAGGTTGCTTTGTTTTCTCATAAATGTCCTGAAATGTTCTGTGGATGTGTTTTAGGTCATTGCAAATGGAATGTTTTTCATTTGAGTTGTTTTGTCTTTTTCTCATATTTGCATTGCATGTTTTGGTCTTGAACATATCTTTGTGTTTAAACTGTGCCATTCTTGCTCCTTCAGTGTCACAATTTTACATCACCTGAGCTTCTTTTTCTCTGTTGCCAGCCAGATTGAGTTGTTGTGGATCTTTGCTGGTTTTTCTTAAGCAATGCCTGTACATCTCAATGTGTGAGTAATACTTTATGACATATGAAGGTACAACAGTTCCCAGTGAATTTGAGGTCTTTACTTTATGTTAATATTCTGTTGGATATTTTAATACTGTATAATAATTTGTCAGATGAGCAGTGCCATTGTTTACAGATGACAGATGATAAAGTCTGAGACCACGTCCTGAATTTTGATATGAAACTTTTTGTTTCCACAAATGTAGAAATACTTTGTCCAGAAAGTAACATCCGAAAAACTCCTGTTGAAACTAATGGGTGACTAGTAAAGTGACAACATTCATAACTTAATGTAATAATTCATAAATAATAAAGTTTTTTGCTCTGGAAGATTATTTTGAAATTTATTGGAAGAAGACCAAAGACAAAGAGCCTGTCGATATTTAGCTCCCAAACTTGATTTTAACCATAAAAACAAAGTTTTGATCCAAATATATTATTATAATAAGAATGTGTATTCAGAAAATAAGGAATAAATTACGTGATTTTCTCTAAAGTTGCGACTTGAACGTGTTTTGCATTGTTTTCATTTCTATGCAGCTTTCTGACTGACATTAATGAAACATTAAACATATTTAGGTCAGATTAAAGATTAATACAGGGGAGTCAAACAGAGTTAAATGCGTGACAAGGAGCACAGAGATAAAGAAAGTGTTTCCATTTGTTAAGTAAATTAATATGTATTTTGAAATGAAAAAGTTTTCCAAGCTGTTTTGATTTCAGTGAAAGTCTGTTTAGTTGTAATAAATGTGTGAAAATCAGGCTTTTCTTTTTCTAAGGGATTTTTTTTAATTCATCAAATACTATGTACAACGTAGAATCAACCCGGATAAAACACAAATACTAGAATACAGTATTCTCTGATAATATAAAAGTCTCTGTATACACAAAAGGACAATAATATATGAGTAATTTTGCATGTATCTGAATAAAAACCACATTTCAGTCACGTCTTTACTGAATCTAACCCATGTGAGTTTTTAATCTTGGTGTATTTGTGGGAATTAAGTTGATTTTCGTGTGAAAACATCCTTTTAATCCGAAAAACTTCATCAGAAAAACAGACACGCGGCGCACTGCGCATGCTCACACCGCGGGGGAGGGGGAGGGGTCTCCATCCGGGAACTCGAGAATTACCATTGACAGCCGCAGCACTACTTTTCCCGAGGCAAAGTGAAATCAAGCCGCGGACTCGGACAACATGTAGTTCCCGTTTTTCAACTTAAAATCACCGACAGGACCACCGAGCCGCCGCCCCGGAGGACCCGTCGACGTCCGGCCGAGCCCAGCGGAGCGCCCAGCCGCGGCCCGGAGTCCTCCCGACCGCTCCGGAGCACTTTTGAAGACGGGCGGAAAGTGTAGTGATGAGTCCTTCAGCCTGGTAGAAAAAAAAAAAAAAAAAAAAAAAAAAGGGAGAACTTGCTGGTGCAGCTCGGAGTAATTCTTCTTTCAATTGTTACTGAGGCTGCAAAAAACCTCCAAATTCCGCCTGAAGTTCGTCTCAGAGCGGCGCAAAGTGGCACCAAAGTGCCGCCGGGCTCCGAACATGGAGGTCCAGGGCCCGCAAGAGGCGCTGCAAGTGGAGATCCAATGTCACCAGGTAGGGAAACATCGAGCTTTCTTCTCTGTTGTCAGAGAGTGAGAGCGGAGCGGCCGGAGGGGAGCTCTCTGCCCGGGGAGGGGGGCCGGAGCCCCGCCGGCCGCTCCGCTCCGCTCGGTCCGGTCCGGTCCGGTACTCCCCCCCCCCGCTCACACACTCCCTCCCCCCGCCGCACTTTGGGCTGAATAGAGAGGTTTGGGAGCTGTTAACGCAGTGCTGCTGGAGGAGGAGGAGGAGGAGGAGGAGGCGCTGTGTGGCCATCCGGACGCGACCTGAATATTTATGAGGAGCAGCGGAGCTCCTCTCCGAGCGGCCTCCTCCTGCTCCTCAAACTTTGCTCCTCGGACGCTGCTGGACGTGACCCGGGAGCTGCTCCGATGAACCCACAGGTAAGCAGCTCCTCCCGGCAGGAGGAGGAGGAGGAGGAGGGGAGATGGAGGGGAGGGGGAGGGGGAGTGTTGTGAGAAACTTTATCAGCACAAATCTGCTCCGGTTGCGGGTGAAAATCACGGCGGGGCCCGGGCTGGCTCTCCGGGTCAGAACCACGGAGCCGCGGGCTTCAGCGTGAAGTTTTTCAGTGGATAAAGAGGAAGAAATGCGCCGTGAGGAGCTTTAAAGCTCCCCGGCGGCCCTCCTCCGCTCCCCGCCGGGTGTTCCCGGGCGGTTCCCGGCCTGCGCCCCGGGTGTTCCCTGGCTCCGGACGGGTTTCGGCCTCTGAGCGGCTTCAGCCGACTCAAAGTTCTGATGTTGAGAAATTTTAGCGTCCATTTTGAGGAGGTCGACATGTTTCTGGAGAGTAAACCGGAGGAGGAGCAGCGGGAGGAGGTGGAGGGGGCTCCCCGGGGCTCCGCGCCGGGTCCCCGGCTCCGCGGAGCGGCCGTGGCCCGGGAGACGTTCTGGTCCCGGGGAGCGAGTGTTTTCGGGCCGTTTTCTCCTCTTTTCTCTCACTTTGGACTTATTACTGATGGAGGGTCACGTGACCGCGGAGCTGCGCTGCGATTGGTCACTTTCACTCACCTCCTCTTCCTGCTGCCTTTGTGGATGCTGAGAGTGAGGAGCAGGGAGGAGGAGCAGAGAGGAGGAGGAGCAGAGAGGAGGAGGAGCAGAGAGGAGGAGTAGAGAGGAGGAGAAGAGAGGAGGAGGAGCAGAGAGGAGGAGAAGAGAGGAGGAGCAGAGAGGAGGAGCAGAGAGGAGGAGAAGAGAGGAGGAGGAGCAGAGCGGAGGAGTAGAGAGGAGGAGCAGGAGGAGCAGGAGGAGCAGGGAGGAGGCTCCTCCGGCTCCTCCGGCTCCTCCGGCTCCTCCGGCGGTGCAGAAGCCGTTCAGCACCACGGTCAGCTCCTCAGCAGTTCAGTAAAGTCACAGTGATGGAGGTGAGACCAGCGGGCCTGAGGATCCGTCACACTGAAGGCATTTCCACCATTTTTCCAGTGAAAGAGCAAAACTTTGTTGCTCTCGGAGTGTGTTTACACAACAACTGCAAACACAACTTATTTGAAAACTGCTCCCATCGTGGAACTTTGAGGAAGTGCTCGGACTGCATCTCGGCGTAGAAGACGGAGCTGCTGCTCCACGCCTGTAGTAGATAGTTTTTCTGCTCATGCTGGAGAAGATGGACGCTGACAGCAGGAGCGGCGGCCTGCAGACTGCCATGACTCAAAGCCACATTCTGCCCGGAGGTTTAGAGTTGAGTCACCCAGAATAACAGTCCGACTCCATCGCCTCTCCATGTACTCCTTATTGTTAACCTTTATAGTGTACTGGCCTCTGCACGGCTGTGGTTTTATTACAAAAACAAACTACAGCGTCCACTAGTGGCCCGGCAGAAAAAAACACATCTTTAAATGGAAGTTTTCAAAATGTTGCTGTGTAAATGGGAAACTTTTCTGAAACTAAAAGACAAAAACAATTTATTTTACTTGAAACGTGGCGTAAACAGGGCCTAAGCTTTAAAGCGCGTGCGCGCATACACACACACACACACACACACACACACACACACACACACACTTTTTTTTAGACTTGTTCATCTTGATTTTATTTCAGATTGTTCTGACTTTCCTCTCTGCTCTTTGTGTGAATGTTTTCTTCACTTCGCGGTTAATATTTATTCTGACCCACTTTTGTCTTGTACCTGAACATGACGTGTCCTATTTGTGGCAAATTTCTTTTTTGGTTTTCATTCCACCTTTGTTAAACATTGCGCTTTTTGTGTGTGTGTTTTGTCACTTTTTATCACTCTGTGGTTATTTCACACTCCGTAGTTCTCTTGGGATTTTTGTGTAAAAAAAAAAAATTGTGTGATTTAGTAGCTTTATGCTTTTGTACTTGAACTTTGTGTGTGTGTGCATGTGTTGTGTGTGTGTGTGGTGTGTGTGTGTGAGAGAGAAGTCTGCGGAGTTCGAGAGGCTGCGGGGCGTCAGAAGGGGAGGGGCTCCGTTCATGTGCAGCATTAGCATTTTGATAGCTTTGATGGTGTTTTTGGTGCGAGGAGGGGAGGGGAGCGGCTACAACACACACTGCTCGGCTCCTTCAACAACCCACACACACGTCTTCAGTCACATTATTCCAGACTTTGTGTGTTTTTGTGTGAGCCTTGATTTGCCTCGTTTGGATCAGTCGTGTCTCTTTGTGGTTGTTTAGTTGAGGAACTTTGTTTGACGGCAGTTTGAACATGTGTGTGTCTCTCTGGATGCTTTGTGTTAAATTTGAGTCGGTTTGTGTTGTAGAATTTCTTTTTTCCTTCAGTTCTTTTCAGATCGTGTATATTTTCCGTCTCTTTGTGTTGTTTTGTGTCTTTATTTGGATGAGTTGTGTATTTAGTCCCCAGTTGTTTTTGTTGTTTTTGTTGTGTTGTTGTGTTATTGTGCGTCTCGGCTTCAGATTTCAGTTTTCCACACTTTGTCTTCTTTGTTGTTGTTCAGTAATACAAGTTCAGCAAGTGTGTGTGTGTGGCTGTTTCACAGTCTGCATGTGTAACCATGGAAACGACTGCTTCTTACAGTCTCTCTCTCTCTCTCACACACACACACACACACACACACACACACACACACACGGTTCCTCCTCATCTTCATGTTTCACTTCCTGAATTAAATATACATCAAACTTAAACATGTTGAAGAAAAAGAATCCGTTGTTTCAGTGTCGGGTTCCAGGAGGAAAGGCTTTCGATCTGATTTGGTTGAAATGGTTTCAGTAGTTGTGTCAAAAGCTCATAAACCTGGTCAAGCTGTTTTGTCCCGCTCCGGGTTGAGCTGTGTCGTTTCTGATAACAGAGACGTGACCAAGTCACCAGGAAGTCTCGAGTCCGAGTCCGAGGTGGAAGTCCAGAGCCACTGAGCCAGACACAACGCTCATCTGGTGACGGCTAATTAATGCAACTTCCACAGTTACTCTACAGTAACTGTACTCAGATCCTGAGAGCCTGTTAACAGGTTTCTGTTCAACAAATCGGAGAACATAAAGACAACAAAAGGACCTAACTTTAAGCACAGCTTGTAAATTCTGTCACTCTTTTATTGTGTTGTTATGTTAAATTAATGGTGTGAAATACAGTCTGTTTTCAGCACAAGACGCTTTATTTCGGCTGCCTTTATTCAGTCAAAAGAAGCCCGTTTCACTCTGACGGTGAATGTTTCTCGGTGCGCCAGATAAACTTCCTGTCAGCTTTAAAGCATATTGATTATACAATGCAGAGGACAAAAAACAGACATAAAGAAGTAGAGTCCTCCCTTTAGAAAAGATCTTTCCTCATCAGAACCCACTGAATTTACAGCCACCTTTTCTGTCTTTACATGGAGGACCTGTTGATGTGGAGTAGGGATGTCAAACATAAGGCCCGTCGGCCAAAACCGGCCCACAGACCACCAGGCAGGTTGTTAAAAATGAAAAGATTTTGAGAATAGCGGACACAACACAACTCTGGGCCTGGAGCTGAGCTCTAGACCGTTCTGTCAGGGTGAGTTTATGAAAACATGAATCACAAAGCAGCGATTTGAGACGTTTTCTGGACGTTTCACTGGATTTTCCGTCAGAAGATTCATTAATATTGGCTTGATGTTGAACTTGTAGATGTTTGGTTTAAAACTTCAGTTTAAATATAAAGGTTATGTGTTTTATTCAAAAGGGAAAATATGTGAATTACAATCCCTGTATTAAATTACAGTCTTTGCAACAACTGAACTGAATTTAAACCTCAATATTGTCCTCAGTGTTGTTTATTCGTGCAGTTTGTGACTGATTGAGGACAAACGTGTTCACTCACTGTGAAACAGGAACAGGAAATATTTCCTCTGTTTTTCGTGATTCTCTTCAGAAACTTCTCCCAAAAACTCCGAAACATTTTGAGGATTTTAACCTTCGATTACCTGAAGAAAAAACTTACTGCAAACTTTGTCAAGTTTTGAATTGGTGCCTTTAACACACGTTTTATTCATTTTTAATCTCATCGCCATTTCCAAATGTCCTCTGCGGTGACAGTTTTATTTTTAATGAAGTCTAGTGATACTATCGCGGAGCTCTGTGCTTGAAGGGGACGTTTTCTACAGTTTTAAGATTCATCCCACTGTGTCGATGTGCTCTGCGTTGTGTGTTTCTTCATCTTCCTCCAGTCGTCATGCTCTCGGCGTTCGGCTGCGTCACGCCTGCAGTCCAACACGGAGCTCTGAACACTGAACTTTCGATCAAAGCTCCGATCGAACTCAGTCAGAATTTAACAAAACCAGAAAGAATTTTAATGTTTGAATTATTCAAGGGGATTGTTTCAGCCCCAGTTATTGCACCAGATCGCCGGATGTGACCTGCGCACGGCTGTAAAAAGCCCAAATGAACGTGACGGCTTCTCCGAGCGAGAGCAGCAGGGCCGCGTTCCTGTAGACAAACACACTTCATACCGTCGGTGTTTACAAGAAGCTTTCAGAGGAACCTCTTCAGCAGGAGGGCCCGAGCTGGAGTCCCGGCAGATCCTCATCCAATATGGCCGCCGCACTGCAGCTGGAGTCTAGTTTCATACAGAACTCCAGCTGTTCATGAGTGTGTGAGCCGTTTGAAGGGGGGCGAAGTATCTGGTCGCCGTGACGACGACCCTTCAGGGCGACCTGCAGGTGATGGAGGTGTGATCAGGATACACGGGGCCTGCTGGAGCTCCGGTTCTCTGTCTCAATCAGAAGAAAAGAAAAAAACCTAAACAGCTTTTTAATGTTTTTTCTTTTCTTTTCTTTCCTGCAGAATCAGACGTTGTGTAAAGGCCTCAATGAACTTCAGAACGGACAGGTACGCTCGCCTCACGCCACAGCGCCGTTCTTTATGTGTTTATCTGCTGTTCATGTTTTTTGTTGTTTGTGTTTGTTTACATGACCTCATGATGTTGTCTTTACCTGTGGTCAGCATGGTGTGTTTGGCAGTGTATTTTATGATCACCGTGGAAACCTGGAGGCAGCTCTTCATCTTCACAGACGGAAAGACTAAGTTTGTTTTCCTCCAAGTAGGAATCTTGAGTCTAAATCCTGAGAGAGGTTTTTTTTTTTTCCCCTCAGCTGTTCTCTGATTGGTTGGACTTTGCTGGTTCTCAAACTGTGGGTTAGGGACCTTCTGAAGTGACTCCTGATTGTGAAACGATGGCCACCGCTGCCAGTGTGTGTTTTTTCTGAACTGGTTCGAAGCTGTTTTAAACTTTGCTTTCTTCGTTTCTCACTCTTCTTCTGGCTGACGCTGACACGTTTTATGTTTTGAGCGCAGCGTTGCGCCCCGGTGGCCGTGTGTGTGGTGTGTGTGTGTGTGTGTGTGTGTGTGTGTGTGTGTGTGAGTCTGCTCTTTGTGGCTGCATCTGCCTGCTCCCATTGTTCAGTGCAGTCCATCTGCTGGACGTCCCCACCCCTCTCTCTCTCTCTCTCTGTCTCTCTCTCTCTCTCTCTCACACACACACACACACACACACAACACACACACACCCTTTCAGGGAGAGCAGCTGTCCCCCGTTTATGATGAAGAAAACTCTGCTGAGTGGTAAACCACCTGCAGTCAACTCATTCTCACACACACAGCACGCACACACACACACACACACACACACACAGGAAGATTTAACAACACCTCCTCATTTCATCACTTTCTTCTGTTCAGAGATCCTCACGGTTCACTTTTAAATTCTTCGTCTTAACTTCCCGTCACATCAGAGAAAATAAAACACGCTGAGCGTGGAAACGATTCGCCGCGTCTCAGAAACCGCCGGACCGACGTGGAGCCGGTCGCGACCCCCGACTCGGCGTGATTTCAGAGTTCGAGGCGAGCGGCTCCGAGTCGAAGCGGAGAGAAACGAGCGGTTGCCACGGCGAC